>NC_057809.1:85125657-85139972 GCF_018294505.1 Triticum aestivum
TAAGTGTGATTGTGTGTTTTACCCATCCAGGCGGAAGTTATGTGCACAAAAGAGGAGAACGATTCGATGTGGCGTTAGGATTGGGGGTAATTAACTATGTATGGAGACATAGAGACCTTGAACGTGCATGTGTGAGAGGTATACATGTATACGTGGGATGTGTGTGTGTGCGCGCGCGCATGATCGAGATAAAATAAAGAAGACGTAAGTCATAAGATCAACGACATGGGAGAGACGGATCGGTATGACAATATGCATGCATGTGAGAATGCATGGAAGAAGTCCCGACAATTGAGCATGTGTTTTTGTCTTTAAGAGATAGTGGCATGGGCTGGAGCATGCATCTATGGCGAGCAGAGGGAGTGAGGCGCAACGATTGTGCAAAAGAGACCAACCTATAAATGCATATGTATGGAGAGACATATATAGTGTGGGTGATAGGAAGCAAGACTCCGTGCGAGAAAGAAATGTTGACGGAGAAACTACAGATAGGTACAGAGATGGAGATGCTAGCTAGAGGGACATCCGCTAGTTTGGGTGTTGGAGATGACCGTCGGTTGGTTCGAAGGGTGAAGTTATATATGTGTGTGAGAGGGCACTTGACTACATGTAGAGAGAAACATATGTAGTGTGCGTGATAGGAATCAAGAGTGAGGGCGAGAAAGAAGGTTGATGGAGAAACAGATAAATAGAAAGATAAAGATGCTAGCTAGTGTGTGTTAGAGATAGGAGTATAGTGGATCAGAAGGCTGGGTTATGTGTGTGGGTGTGAGAGAGATAGAGAGAGGGTGCATGTGAGTCACATACAAACAGATATCAGAGAGAAATGAGATCCAGAGAGACGGAGTTTTGTGTCTGCGAGAGAGAAAGATATTTCACAACGAGAGTGATAGCTAGAGAGACATATGAGGGAACGCAAGATATCTCTAGGGAGAGAGGGTGTGTGTGAGCGACATACAAGAGAACAATGGAGAAATATGAGATCCTGGGAGACAGAGTTTGTGTTTGTGTGTGAGAAAGAGATATTGAAGAGGAAGAGTCGTAGGTTCTCATATCTAAGGAGCGAAAGACATCTCTATATGAGGGGTGTGCGAGTGGCACATATGGGAATAGTAGAGAGAAATGAGACCCCGGGAGACAAAGTTTTGTGTTTGTGTGAGAGAAAGAGATTCCACATGGAGAATCATAGTTAGAGACACATAGCAGGGAGCGAGATATACTTAGAGAGAGATAGAGTGATGACGGTCGAGGGAGAGAGTACCATCAGTGTGTTACGAAGATAAAAGATCATTGTCGACATACAGGTAGCACGAGAGATACCTGAGAGATGATGAACGCGTATAGGTCCAGAGAGATAGTCCTATATAATCATGAGTGATAGCTATATGAGACGAATATCTGGATTAAAGGGGATTCAAGTATTTAAACCGGAGATCACGACATCGATAATATCATAACGCAAATTGGTGTATCAAACATGCATATTCATTTGAATTTGGGCAAACATGTAATGTTATATAGTTTATCAATATTGGTGATCCATAGATTCTTCAATTACAAACAATGCATGGTTTATATGCAATTAATGTCTAAACGGGATTACACTATATGTTGCGTGTGTGAAACACATTATACATGTTTGAGAAGTAGAAAAAACCCCGCATGAAACACACATTAATTGGAGACAGTTAGCGAGGAATGCATACATTGGATTTCAACATAAAGTGGTTTCAAATATTTGAAAATCCAAATTGATGGATACAACCTTGTGAATCTAAGATCATGCCATTTGTAAACTATATTTATGTATAAATGGTGTTGTGCTTTTGAAAGTATATATAAAAAAATGATGTATATAAAATGTAATTCCAATTGAAAATGGATCCCGCCCGAAAAAAATAGAATACAAACGGGATTCGAATTGAGTTGGCACGGTAAACGTGCACTCTGCAAAATTTGAACGAAGCGGGGAAAGTCGCAGTAACCGCCCGAAACCAAAATCAGCGAGATGGAAATCACTACTGCCCATCCCTGCCACGCAAAGCCTATATGCTGGATTTCTATATGTTTCGATAGGGGTAGGTTTGTAATTTCACCCAAACGTGACGTAACCGCCTCTCACCCGGATTCATACACGGTGGGCGCCAAAACACAGTGTGTCCTCGGCCGAAATCGACTCCCTCCCCGATTCATATTCATACACGGTGGGCGCCAAAAACAAACTCTCGTCGACAAATATTCGCTGTATGCGAGATTACCGTCCTATCCCCAACCGACTAGTGTTGCTGTGATGTAGTAGAAATTTGAAACGGGGGCTAAGTTTGTAAATTTCCTCGCATTTGAGACAAGCGCGCCCTGAATACATGGTTCCCCCTTCCTCTCTACCTCCCTTTTCCCCATTCGTACTCCGTGGGCGCCAAAACACCCTCTCCACCCACCCTCCTCCATCCGCCGCCGCCGTCCGCCACCCCATCCACCGCCGTCCTCCCCCACCATGCCGGAGCTGATACCCTGACGCCGCCGTCCATTACAAGAGATCGACCTCTCTCATCCACGGCGTCGGACCGGGATCCTTGCATCCCATCCTCTCGCTTCATCCCCGCCGTCGTCCACCTTGCCGGTGCCGCTCCTACGACCGTCTCGTCCACCGGGCCCCGCCGCCACCGTCTACCCTCCTAGATCTGCTTCCACGCCGTCGACAACCATCGCTACCATAGCACCGTCAAATTCTCAGCAGATGCGTACACGTCGCCGCACCAGAGGCGGTACTCTTTCGTATCTGCTCAACTTATTTATCGCAGCAAGAAAATAGATCGCCACTGCTTTACTCCGATTTCTTGTCTTGATTGCGAAGTTGCCTTTGTCCGGTTTGCACCTTCAGGTCCGCCATCGCACGCACAACACCATACTTGCAATGCTCATGGTTTTCCCCTTTTATATTCCACACTAGTTAAATCACAATAGACTAAATTTCAAAATTGGGTTAGTCGATTTTTCAGAGCTCGCCGGAGTTCGCCGGTGCGATCGAAGGGGCTCGGGTGGGGATGGTGGTTGTGGGGGGCGGTGGTGGGGCCTCGTCGAACGAAGAAAACTCGACGCGGGTGGGGGCGGGGGTGGGGGTAGGGGTGGCGGAGGAACACAGGCGGTGGGGCCGGTGGTTCGGCCGGCGGCCCGTGCAGTGTTCTGTATGGGAAGCACAGTATGTTCCTTGTCAGGAAGGGGAGCAGGGACATCTGCAGTCTAACAGCTGATAGAGCTGGCCTGTACGTGATCAATAGGCTTTCAATTACTAGCGGCAATACAACACCGTAATTTCCAGCCAGTTCCACTTTCCCGATTTATATATCCTGGTTATGGTGTACCCCTGTTATGTACACTATGATCTGCCTAGTTGCTGTGTGCTCTTGTTATCATGGTTTGGCAATAAACTCTCTATACAGTATATTATGAACCTATCATCTGCCAGCTATCCTTACTTCTAGAGCCTATTTTTTTGTGTACTTGTGCCAGATTATATAAATGCACGCACCATATTACAACACACATGAGCTCTCTCATCAGAATCCAGTGATAGCACACAAGTGTTTACAGGGGCGCCCCTATATTAGAATATCATCTGCATTACAAAGATAATCTCACAACTATTTATGTTTTCATGGTTCTTAGATATCATACACAATTACAGTGAATATCAGAATCCACGCATCAGAAGAATATTGTGGAACACTGCAATGACTTACAAAATTGGCACCAAGGCATTGAGTGCCATTCTGGAAGCAATGAAACTCGTACACTCCCCACCTATTGATTCTTGTTCAGAATATCATCCTAATGACTATTCTAACCTCGAGGAGTCAAAGGCAGATGGCCTGTCATGTTCACCCATCAAGGCGCCTGTTCTAATTTGGCAAGGTTTTATTGATTGCGCGTATCTTGCATATGTTGTCTTGCATTTCTTCTACTTTGTTGCACCGCCATGTAACACCCCGGATATGATTTACCCAATATGTAATCCAACTCTTGCCATTTCCAGCGTTAAGTTATTTTTATTTTCTCGGGTTCGGGTCTTTGCCTCCGTGTGTTGTTATCGTTGTCATGCATCTCATATCATGTCATCATGTGCATTGCATTTGCATACGTGTTCGTCTCATGCATTCGAGCATTTTCCCCGTTGTCCATTTTGCATTCCGGCGCTTCGTTCTCCTCCGGTGGTCATTTCTACCTTTCTTTCGTGTGTGGGGGTTAAACATTTCCGGATTGGACCGAGACTTGCCAAGCAGCCTTGGTTTACTACCGGTAGACCGCCTGTCAAGTTTCGTACCATTTGGACTTCGTTTGATGCTCCAACGGTTAACCGAGGGACCAAAAAGGCCTCGTGTGTGTTGCAGCCCAACACCCCTCCAAGTTGGCCCAAAACCCACCAAAACCATCTCCATCATCTAGAGCGTTCGATCATGATCGCGTGGCTGAAAACCGCACCTCATTTGGACTCTCCTAGCTCCCTCTACCTCTATATATAGACCACCCTCTCAAAATTCGCGGTTCCACTCTCTCCCTAACCCTAGATCCATCCTCTGTCGCCGCCGGACACGTCTGACCCCCTCCGGACAAACCGCCGCCGCCAACCGGGGCGAGCCACGTGGTGCGGGAGCCCCACATCGCCGCCGACTCCGCGTGGGCCCACTCGGCCCGTGGCCGGCCCCCGCGGCCCGGGATCCGCCGCCGCCGCCCGGGGCTTCGTCTTCCTCTCCCCGCCGCCTGGAACACCACCGCCACCGCGCCTTCGCCGCTCGGACTTGCCGCCAGGGAGCTCCACCACGGCGGCTCCTCTCCACCTCCACCACCTCACCGGCCACCGCGCGCCTGGCCGCCGCCGACCCCGCCGACCTCGTCGCCGGCGCCTCCCCGCGGTCTCGAGGCCCCCTCCGGCGAGCCCCGCTCCGGATCCGGTCACCTCCCTCCTCTCCGGCAGCAATTCCGACGAGATCCGCCGCCTCGGTTCGCGTGCACCCGGCTGCTACAGTAAACCCTAGATCTGAGGGTTGACTTCTCTCCTAACTCTCGTAATTTTTAGCATTTTTCCAGATGTCGTAACTTTGCATCCATGGCTCAGTTTTGGGCATATAGCATATCAAAATGTTCGCCTCAGAGAGCACATCATTTAATCTCATTGCATCATTTTCATTTGAGTTCATCTTGATGCCCGAAATACTGTTAGAAGAAAGCTATTTGAGATAAGTGTCAGATCTGCTGCTCCAATTAGATATTTGTCATTTTTGCCATGATTATTGTGTGCATGATATGCCCCTGAGCTCTTCATGAGTTTTGTTATATGTTTTGCCATCTTTCCAGAGGTGCAAACCATGTATTTTTGTGATGTGTGTGGTGACTAGCACAAGCTTGCAAAGTGGAGCATTCATTAATGCTGATTTCAGGGACTTAGCATTTCCACTATGTCCTTGGACTGTTTATCTCATTATGCCATATGTTCATGTTGTTCCCTAGCGATCCGCGCCTCTTTTGAGGATGATCAGTAAGGATGTTTTGTTAATCTTGTAGTGCTATATCCATCCATGTCTTTGTTTTCAATTATGGAGCAACCTAGCTTGAGTCAATCGAGCTCTATTTTTGCTATTTCGTGAATCTGGGCAGATTGTCTACTTGTTAGCGATTTTGCCGAGGATGTTGTAGTTGATCCGTGCATGCTATGTTATTGTTCTTGCCATGTCTAGCTTGCATTTTGTGCATTCTTGATGGGTGTATGCTTAGTTTGTCATGTCTTACTCTGTAGTGAGTGCAGCGAGCTCGTAAACATGCCTATTTGATATCTGTTTCAGCATGCTCCAGTTTTCACAGTCTGTGATCTGATTATGTTTTTGCCATGTTCACATGCTTGCAAATGTATTTTCTGATCCCTTTTGGCTCAAGGTCACTAAGGAACTTTTGTTAAGATCTTTGAGTAGCTCCATGCCATGCTTTACTTTGCCATGTTCAGGTCCTGTAGCATATAGTTTTCATGCTCCAAAGAGTGCTATCTGATCTGAAATTCCAGACAAGTGTTAATTTCACTAAGTCTGAAATCTGTTTGCCAAATGCATTTTTGCCATGCTTGTTGGGACCTGTTAATGGATGAATTGGCCGTAGCTCAGTGCTAGTCTTTTGTTAAGCATCATGAACGGATCCCTGCCATGTATTTTTTTTGCCATGATTGGGTGCTGTAGCATGTTCATCTTGTTGCATTTAGATGGCTACTTGCTGTAAATCGCAGAACGTGGCCATATTTGAATTGCTTGCCATTTCCAAACCGTAACTCCGATTCCGGCGTTCTTTATATCGTTTTCAAGCGATTTCATCTCTTATTTCCAGTGGCACACTTGGATTTCCAAGTTGAGTCCAGGTTCATTCATTCCTTGTCAAATCTTGCATATGCATCACATATTGCATCCCGCATAGCATACCATCCTTGCATCATGTTGTTTGAGTTTGCACGTGGTTGATTGTGTCCTTGTTGCTTGTTTGTCTTGTTTGGGTAGAGCCGGGAGACGAGTTCGCTAATGAGGAGCCTGTTGAGTTTGCTTTCGAGGATCCAGTCAACTCTGACAACTTTGTAGGCAAGATGATCATACCCTCGAAATCACTACTATCTTTGCTATGCTAGATGCTCGCTCTTTTGCTATGCCTATGCTACGATACCTACCACTTGCTTATCATGCCTCCCAAATTGCCATGTTAAGCCTCTAACCCACCATGTCCTAGCAAACCGTTGATTGGCTATGTTCCCGCTTTGCTCAGCCCCTCTTATAGCGTTGCTAGTTGCAGGTGAAGATTGGAGACCGTTCCTTGTTGGAACATTATTTACTTGTTGGGATATCATTATATCGCCATGTTATCTTAATGCATCTATATACTTGGTAAAGGGTGGAAGGCTCGGCCTCTCGCCTAGTGTTTTGTTCCACTCTTGCCGCCCTAGTTTCCGTCATATCGGTGTTATGTTCCCGGATTTTGCGTTCCTTACGCGGTTGGGTTATAATGGGAACCCCTGGATAGTTCGCCCTGATTAAAGCTTTTCCAGCAATGCCCAACCTTGGTTTTACCATTTGCCACCTAGCCTCTTTTTCCCTTGGGTTTCTGGAGCCCGAGGGGCATCTTATTTTAAACCCCCCGGGCCAGTGCTCCTCTGAGTGTTGGTCCAACCTAGAGCCCCTTGCAGCGCCACCTCGGGGAAACTCGAGGGCTGGTTTTAGTTGTACGGATTGCTTATCCGATTGTGCCCTGAGAACGAGATATGTGCAGCTCCTATCGGGATTTGTCGGCACATTCGGGCGGTGTTGCTGGATTTGTTTTAACTGGTCGAAGTGTCTTGAAGAACCGGGATACCGAGTCTGATCGGAATGTCTCGGGAGGAGGTCTATTCCTTCGTTGACCGTGAGAGCTTGTCATGGGCTAAGTTGGGACTCCCCTGCAGGGATTTGAACTTTCAAAAGCCGTGCCCGCGGTTATGGGCAGATGGGAATTTGTTAATGTCCGGTTGTAGATAACTTGAACATTAACTTAATTAAAATGAATCAACAGTGTGAGTTACCGTGATGGTCTCTTCTCGGCGGAGTCCGGAAAGTGAACACGGTGTTGGAGTAATGCTTGCCGCAGGATGCCCTCTAGTTACTCGCTCGCGCTTTGCCTCCTCTTCTCGCTCTCTTTTGCGAACAGGATAGCCACCATATATGCTAGTCGCTTGCTGCAGCTCCACATATTTGCCTTGCCTTACCTATTAAGCTTAAATAGTCTTGATCGCGAGGGTGCGGGATTGCTGAGTCCCTGTGGCTCACAGATTACTTCCAAACCAGATGCAGGGCCTGATGATTCCGCTCCAGATGACGCGCTTGAGTTCAAGTGGTAGTTCGATGAGGACTCATGCCGATACTACGTGTCTTTCCCTGATGATCAGTAGTGGTGCCCAGTTGGGGTGGTCGGGACCGTGTCACATGTTGGGTTGTTCTTTTATTTTGGCGTCATAGTCGGGCCATGAGTGTTTGAATGTTGTAATGCTATTTATGTACTTTGAATGACGTGGTGAGTGTGTGCCAACTATGTATCTCCCCTTTTATTATCTATATTATATGGGATGTTGTGAAGATTGCCTAACTTGCGACATTGCTTTCAATGCGGTTATGTCTCTAAGTCGTGCCTCGACACGTGGGAGCTATAGCCGCATCGAGGGCGTTATAAGTTGGTAATCAGAGCCTTCCCCGACCTTAGGAGCCCCCATTGCTTGATCGTTTTTAGCAGCCGTTGTTGAGTCTAGAAAAATGTTTTGAGTCATTTAGGAATTATATATCGGAGAGTTTAGGAATTCTTTTTACTTCCCAGTCTCCTCATCGCTCTGGTAAGGCATCCTAACGTAGAGTTTTGATTCTTCTCTTCTCAAATTTCACTAAATTTTTTTAGGATCACGCGGGTATCTTGGAATCATTCCGATGGTTTTGTGATGAGAACATTGTTCTTGGTGCCTCCTGTCTTTAGGGGTTGTGGCAGTGTCCCGGGGAGTTGAGCTCCGAGGTGTTGTCATCACAATTTTATCGTTGCAGTTCTGGAATACCTGAGTTTAGTACGCTGACATCGAAAATCTCTTTTATGCAGTTTGTTGGTGAGATAACCTCGACGCCACCCAGTACTGGGGCGGGAGTTCGGGAGTATCGCCATAACTTGTATAACGGATGCTTTTCGAAGGTTGAGGTAGATGGTTTTCGAAGTTTTTCTCAGTTATGTGTTGAAGGATGGATACAGCTGGATGTAGGATTTGCTAGATTTGGGTGAGATATTATGCTTCCCCTGTATCCCCAACACCTGATTGCATAACCGGAAAGGTTCGGGAGTTTCATAGGTGGGAATTCTTGTAGCTCTAGTTCTTCTTCCACGAATATTTGGTTTGAGGTTGGGATTTCTTACCGAGTATTCGTTCTTGATCCGTACCTTGTTGATTTATTCCCCTACCTAAATTCTAAGTGGCTTCTCAATTTATGGATATGTGACCATTTCAAGAGGAATGCACTCATTCATTTTGTTCGGATGTGAAGACTATATGTTGCAATTTCATCCCGTTGGATTCAGCTTCTTTTTATCTGTCAATGTGCTAACGGTTGTCACCCTCTTCAGGGTGGCTCTCGCTAAGAGCACCAATCAGAATCAGAATCAGGATCCGCCACCACCTCCACCTCCTCCGGAGGCATGGCAAGCTGTGATGGCCACAACCAATGCAAACACGCAGTTGATCATGCAAATTCTTCAAGAGCGCAATCAAGCGAACCAAGGCAACCAAGGCAACAATCAGAATCATTTTGCTACACTCAACCAGTTCCTTGCTAATGGGCCAAAGACTTTCAGCAATTTTGTTGAGGCAACTGATGCTGACGATTGGCTCGTGGATCTGTGCAAGCATTTCGAGTGCAGTAATGTCAGGCCTGAGGACTTCGTCAAGTTCGCTTCCTTCCAACTCAAAGACCAAGCTGCAGAATGGTTCCAGCAGTACAAGGATTCCAGAGGAGGACGTGTGATTACCTGGGATGAATTCCGTCAAGACTACAAAGCTCACCATATCCCTCAGAGCATGGTTGAAAGCAAGCGTGAGGAATTCCGCAACCTGAAGCATGGATCTTTGTCTGTCTATGACTACAACAAGTTGTTTCAGAAGCTCGCCCGCTTTGCCAAGCAGGACGTCCTTGACGAGAAGAGCATGATATACCAGTTCAGGGGTGGTCTCAGAGAAGAAATTCAGCTAGCTCTTGTTCTCTTTCAGCCCTTGAGGTACGATGAGTTCTACAACATGGCATTGAAGCAAGAGGCTGCTCAACTGAGGTGTGATGCTTCCAAGAAGTGAGTCAGAGATGCTACTCCTTCTTCCTCTACTCAAGTGGCCAAGCAGCAGAAGTATTGGCTTCCTCCTCCTCCGTTCCGTCAGCCATATCAGCAGAAGAGCAAAGGTAGTAGTGGATCTTCCCACCCACCCAACCCTGGCTTTCAGAACAAGACTTCGTCTCAAGCTCCAAGATCGAGTGCTCCGTATCACCGTCCACTTTCAAAGGTCACGTGCAACAAGTGCCAAGAGAAGGGTCACTATGCCAACAAGTGCTTCAACCAGAGGCGTCTTCCTCCTCCTCCTCCTGTCAGATCGGCAAGTACAGCTGTGGTCAAGCATAACCCCAAGTACGCCAAGGTCAATATGGTGAATGCAGCTCAGGCAGAGGACTCGTCAGATGTCATCATGGGTAACCTTCCTGTTAACGATATTCCTGCAAGAGTTCTTTTTGACACTGGTGCATCGCATTGTTTCATCTCGAGACCTTTTGCATCTAAGCATGATTTTGTTACTCAAGTGTTGTCGAAACCGTTGGCTATTGTCTCTCCGGCCCGTCAAATGACATCTCGAGTATGCGTTCCGGATGTTACAATCACTTTGGGTGACTATAAGTTCTTGTCCTCTCTAAATGTTCTTGGTGACTCGGATATTGATCTTATTCTCGGAATGGATTGGCTTTCTAAGCACAAGGCTCAGCTTGACTGTGCAACCAGGCAGATTCAATTGACTCATTCGTCTGAGGATGTAATTGTCTTTGCCGCTCGTGATGATACCATCCGTCTATTTTCTCTCAATGAGAAGGGTGAACTGGATGCTATCTTGCAAATTCCAGTCATTTGCGAATATCAAGACGTCTTTCCAGAAGAGCTTCCAGGAATGCCTCTGCACCGGCCAGTTGAATTCATCATCGATCTTGAGCCTGGCACGGAACCGGTTTGCAAGCGTCCGTACAAGTTCGAACCTGAAGAGTTTAAGGAGCTGAAGAAGCAACTCGATATTCAAGAGAGAATGGGTATCATCCGGCCTAGTTCTTCTCCGGTGGGTTGTGGTGTTCTTTTTGTGAAGAAGAAGGATGGAACGGACCGAATTTGTGTTGATTACCATCCATTGAACAAGAAGACCATCAAGAACAAATACCCACTTCCCAACATCAACGAGCTATTCGAACAACTCAAAGGTGCCCAAGTATTCTCCAAGCTTGATCTCCGTATGGGTTATCATCAGATTCGAATCCGTGAGCAAGATATTCCCAAGACGGCTTTCAGGACAAGCTATGGTTCATATGAATACACTGTCATGTCTTTTGGCCTCGTCAACGCTCCTCCGACATTCTCTCGCATGATGAACTTCATCTTCAACGCCTACACCAATGACTTCGTTTTGGTCTATCTCGACGACATTCTGGTTTTCTCGAAGAACAAGGAAGATCATGCCAAGCACTTGCGTTTGGTGCTCGATAAGCTGAGGGAACACCAGTTCTATGCCAAGTTCTCCAAATGCGAATTTGGCTCGATGAGGTTATTTATCTTGGTCATATCATCTCTGCCAAGGGCATTGCGGTGAATCCTGAGAAGGTGTCTGCAATTGTGAATTGGGAACCTCCTCAGAACGTGAAGCAACTCCGTAGCTTCCTCGGTCTCGCAAGCTACTATCGAAGATTCATTGAAAACTTTTCTAAGATCACGAAGCCTCTCCCAAATCTTCTCCAGAAGCACGTCAAGTAAGTTTGGTCTCCGGAGTGTGACATTGCTTTCAACACTTTGAAAGATAAATTGATCACTGCTCCAGTTCTGACTCCGCCTGATGAATCCAAACCGTACGAGGTCTTTTGCGATGCCTCTCTCCAAGGTCTCGGTGAAGTGTTGATGCAAGAGAAGAAAGTTGTGGCTTATACCTCTCGCCAGTTGAAGCCCAATGAGAAGAACTACCCCACTCATGACCTTTAGTTGGCGGCAGTTGTGCATGCTCTTTTGACTTGGAGACATCTCTTATTGGGAAAAAAGTGGACATTTTCACTGATCACAAGAGTCTCAAGTACATCTTCACTCAGCCTAATCTCAACCTCAGGCAAACTCGATGGGTCGAAATGATTCAAGAGTATAATCCGAGTATCGAGTATACTCCAGGAAAGGCCAATGTGATTGCTGACGCATTGAGCAGGAAGGCTTATTGCAACATTCTTATTCTCAAGCCTTATCAACCCGAGCTTTGTGAAGCTTTCCGCAAACTTAATCTGCAAGTTGTTCCTCAAGGTTTCCTCGCCAACCTTCAAGTCTCTCCTACCTTGGAAGACCAGATTCACCAAGTCCAGCTTCTTGATGCTATGGTGAAGAAGGTGAAGATTGGGATTGCCAAGAGTCAACCCAAGTACAAGTGCTACCGCCTTGACGACAAGGATACTCTCTTCTTCGAGGATCGTATTGTTGTGCCCAAAGGTGACCTTCATAAAGTGATCATGAACGAAGGCTCACAATTCTCTCCTCTCCATTCACCCTGGGAGCATGAAGATGTATCAGGACCTCAAGCAGGCTTATTGGTGGACTCGAATGAAGCGCGAGATTGCTCAGTTCGTGAATGAATGTGATGTCTGCAGAAGAGTGAAGGCAGAACACCAAAGGCCAGCTGGTCTCCTCCAACCTCTTGCCATTCCAGAATGGAAGTTTGACCACATTGAGAAGGACTTTGTGACTGGGTTTCCAAAGTCCAAACGTGGCAATGATGCTATATTCGTTGTCATCGACAAACTCACTAAAGTGGCTCACTTTCTGCCTATCAAAGAGTCAATCACTGCAGCTCAATTGGCGGAGCTCTACACCTCTGGGATTGTCTCTCTGCACGGTATTCCACAAGTGATCTCTTCAGATCATGGCAACATCTTTACCTCCAAGTTTTAGGATTCTTTTCAGAAGGCCATGGGCACCAACATCCGCTTCAACACAGCTTTCCATCCTCAAACTAGCGGTCAAGTCAAGCGTGTCAACCAGATTCTTGAAGATATGCTCAGGGCTTGTGTGATCTCCTTCGGCATGAAGTGGGAGGATTGTCTTACTTATGCTGAATTCTCCTACAACAACAGTTTTCAAGCAAGTTTGGGCAAGGCCCATTTGAAATTCTGTATGGCAGGAAGTGCCGTACCCCTCTCAACTGGTCTAAAACCGGTGAACGTCAACTTTTGGGTAATGACTTAATCACAGAGGCAGAGGAAATGTGCAACGTCATTCGAGATAACCTCAAAGCAGCCCAATCACGCCAGAAGAGCTACTATGATAGTAAACACCGTGATTTGGCTTTCGAGATCGGAGATCATGTTTACCTCCGCGTCTCTCCAATGAAAGGTACTCGTCGCTTTGGTATCAACGGGAAGCTTGCCCCTAGATACGTGGGACCTTTCAAGATTGTCAGCAAGAGAGGCGATCTCGCCTATCAACTCGAGCTTCCTTCAAACTTTGCAAATGTGCATGACGTGTTCCATGTCTCTCAGCTCCGAAAGTGCTTCAAGACTCCTGACCGCACCGTCAACTTCGAGGACATTGAGCTCCAAGAAGATCTCTCATATCATGAGCACCCAGTGGCTATTCTTGAAGAGACTGAACGCAAGACTCGCAACAAGTCAATCATATTCCTCAAAGTCAAGTGGTCACACCATTCCGACCGTGAAGCTACCTGGGAACACGAGGATCACCTCCGTTCTGAGTACCCGGCGTTCTTTCAGTCCTGGATCTCGGGACGAGATCCTTTCGTAGTGGTGGAGTGTTGTAACACCCGGATATGATTTACCCAATATGTAATCCAACTCTTGCCGTTTCCGGTGTTAAGTTATTTTATTTTCTTGGGTTCGGGTCTTTGCCTCCATGTGTTGTTATCGTTGTCATGCATCTCATATCATGTCATCATGTGCATTGCATTTGCACACGTGTTCGTCTCATGCATTCGAGCATTTTCCCTGTTGTCCGTTTTGCATTCCGGCGGTTCGTTCTCCTCCGGTGGTCATTTCTACCTTTCTTTCATGTGTGGGGGTTAAACATTTCCGGATTGGACCGAGACTTGCCAAGCGGCCTTGGTTTACTACCGGTAGACCGCCTGTCAAATTTCGTACCATTTGGACTTCGTTTGATGCTCCAACGGTTAACCGAGGGACCGAAAAGGCCTCGTGTGTGTTGCAGCCCAACACCCCTCCAAGTTGGCCCAAAACACACCAAAACCCTCTCCATCATCTAGAGCGTTCGATCACGATCGCGTGGCCGAAAACCGCACCTCATTTGGACTCTCCTAGCTCCCTCTACCTCTATATATAGACCATCCTCTCAAAATTCGCGGTTCCACTCTCTCCCTAACCCTAGATCCATCCTCTGTCGCCGCCGGACACGTCCGACCCCCTCCGGACAAACCGCCGCCGCTAACCTGGGCGCGCCACGTGGCGCGGGCGCCCCACATCGCCGCCGACTCCGCGCGGGCCCGCTCG
>NC_057809.1:85839974-85859018 GCF_018294505.1 Triticum aestivum
ACAACTAGGGTTTACAAAAAACTTTTTCAACGAACCTGAAATGCCCTTCTAAAAAGCCCACCCTTTTGGTTTTGGGTTAAAACCTTTGACAAAAATGGTGCACATTTTTCTAGGACATCTTAAGGTCATTGGATTAATTCTTATAGTATTTGCATTTGGGCATTTAAATGCTATAACATATTTTAAATGCTCAAATAATCATAAACTAAAATGTTTGCTGTGGGATATATTCTAAGCAGTAGCCATGATTAATTTTATGATTTTTGGAAATGCCCTGGCATTTTTAATAAAGCCCTGAAGTTACAGAAATAATAGAATAAATGAAAAACAGAAAAGGAGAGAGAGAACAGAGACTTACCTGGCGCAGCCCACCTAGCCCACCAGCCGGCCACCTAGCTGGCCCAGCCCAGCAGCCGCTCCACGCAGCTGCTTCGCCTAGCGAGTGAGGCGAGCAGGTGCTCGGCGGCGAGCATAGGAGCTTGCCACGCCACCTCCCTGCTTCACCTGGCCACCGCCTCGACGCCGCGAACGCCTCCACGTCGCGCACCGAAGCCCCTGGACACGCTCATTCGTCCCCAACGCCTCTCCCTCGCTGTTCCCCACCATGGCCGACGCCCCTGCCACCGCATCATCGTCATAGCCGTGCCCTCCGTCGTCCTCGCGCCGTGCCATCGTGTCCACGAGCTCCGCCATCGTCGACTACATCGAGAAGGCCGAGCCCCGAGCGCTCGCCCGCTCTGGAATCGCCCTGACCCCGTCTTCCCCAACTCTGGCCACCGGAGATCCCCTTCGCCGTCCCCGCCGCATCAGCTCATCCCCGACCTCGCCGACTGCCTCAACGTGACCCCCGTGAACTCAGCCACCTCCCCACCCTCTTCGTTCCCTCTCTCGGGACCCATAGTGACTGCACGTAGCTCACCCACACGTGCCGCCGTGGAGGTCGTCACCGACGAGGCTCCGGCCACCCAATGGCCGCGCCACCCTGTCCACTAGCCCTACCGCACCCCCAGGAGCCTAACGCACTAAACCACGCGCCTCTCCATGCACCCTAGCGACTAGTTCGACCTCACCCGAGCTCCGGCCGCCGCCAAACTCGTCGCCGGCGTCGTTTCCGGCCACCCCAGCTCCACCCACTGCCACCACTCGACGCGGCTCACTCCCCGCATCACGTAGATGGTCTCCGCCGTCCTTTTGGTCGCCAGAGTGCAAAACCCGTGCTGCTCTGCCGCATCTGCCTCGCCGGCGGCTAAACGCCGGCGAGTTTGACCCTGTTTGACCCCGTGTGGGCCCGGGTTGACTTCCCCCTGAGTCTATGACAGGTGGGGCCGGCCTGTTAATTAGTTTAGGATTAGTGTTAACTAATTTTAATTAGTTTAGTCACTGACATGTGGGCTCAGGCCCCACTGACAGTTAATTAGTATTAATTTAATCCTGTAAGTTAGCTGAGTCACTGACAGACAGGGCCCACCAGTCAGGTTTGACCTGGCCGACCTAGTTGACCCGCTGATGTCACACCTATGTCAAGCTGACGCACTAATTCAATTACTGGAATTATTCTTATATAGGAAATTCCAGAAAATAGCCAAAACTTCTAAAAATCATAGAAAATCAACCATAGCTCCAAATCAAACAATTTATATATGAAAAATGATCAGAAAAATTCAATCTATCCATCTGTAATGGTTTCATGCATGACAAAACAAGATAACCTTGTTGTTTAAGCAAAATAAGATAATGCACTAATAAGGCTAAGTTAAATGAACTATCATTTGAATCTTTGATTCAAATGGGTTCATTCCTTTCTGTTTTAACTTGCATTAGGCCAAGACACATTCATTTTGCCATGTCATAGCATGCATCATATTGTTGCATATTGTCATGTGTTGATTATGTTCGGTGTGTCTTTTGTGGTAGGTTCTGCCTCCGAGGATAACCCCGAGTATCCGTTTGAAGGGCAGTACCCTACTACCACTACATCAGGCAAGCAACCCATTGATCATTCCGATACAAACCCATGTTCTCGCTTCTACTATTGTTTACTGCATTAAGACAACGCGATTCAAACTGTTGTGTGCTATGGTAGTTGAACCCTTATCCTCTGCATGACCTGTCATTGCCACAGTAACTAGATGAAACCCACTAGCATGTGTAGGAGTTGATTGAGCCATGTATGTGATTCCTACCTTGCTATGCCTGCTATGCTTAGAGTTGTGCCAGGTCTGGTTCATCTGGGTGATGGGCTAGAGTGAAATGATTATGTCAGTAATGTGAGGGGTGTGTTGAACATGTTTTGGTAAAGGTATCGATGAGAGGCCATGTAGGAGTACATGGTGGGTTGTTTCATTGAGGCCGTCCATAAGAACTGAGATCTGTATGCGTGATTTAAGATTCAGCTACTACCACACATTGGGCCTTGAAATATGACCCCTCTCGACTTACTGACCCCTCTCGCCCTCTATCCAGGAGTTGCAACTAGTTTCTGGTGTTTGTAGGTTATGTGTTGACGGTCGTGCGTAGCGCTGACCCTAGGGGTGGGCTATGATGCGGTAGATACACTATGGCCGGGTATGCCGGGTGCCCGTTTGGCGTCTCGGGACCCTGTACACATCGTTTGGGGCCATTGAGGACACCCCGGCCAGATTTCCTTGCGGATGGAACCTGAATAGGCGATAAACCTGGAATAGAGACTTGTGCGGTTAGTCAGGTCGTGGTCTACACCCATGTCGGTTTTCTCTTGAAGTCTGCCGAGCACATGTCGTGTGCAGACGCTAAGTGGTGAAAACATGTGTGATGAAGTACACCCCTGCAGGGTATAAAACTATACGAATAGCCGTGTTCGCGGTAATGGACTACTTGGTTGCCTATACAGTTCATAGACAAGTTAATGGATACTACTAAAAGACTCAAGATAAGTGTGAGTACCGAGGATGGCCCTCTCGTAGGATGACGAGGGAGGATCCCCGGTGGAGTATTGTGTTGGTGATTAGTGGACTCGTGTGCGAAAACTATTTTACTGGTGGAGTCTCGTAGGATAGCTTAGCCAAGAGTCAAAACTGGCTTGCTGCAATAACTCCACCACCTTCTTGAGAATGAGCATGTATAGTAGGTTCTGATGTAAGACTTGCTAAGTACCTTTGTACTCATGTTTTCTTAATTACTGTTTTCAGACGACAACACCGCCCCCTCCGATGGGTTCTATGTAGACCTTGTTGTCGACGAGTGACTAGCCACCCAGGTGGTGATCCTGGCCATGGAGGGCCCTGTGTAGATAGACAGGCTTCGAGAAGCCTTCTTTCTTTCTAGTGTCTGTACTCAGACTATTTGCTTCTGTATGTGCTTGTATGCTTGTATGATTTGAGTGTCGGGTCATGTGACCCCTACCTGTATGAACATGTTATGTATGGCTCTCTGGAGCCTTTAAATAAAGTACTTCAGTTGTAGAGTTTTGTTGTGATGCCATGTTGTATGTACTCATATCGGGCATATTGTGTATATGATTGAAATGCTCGGTATGAGTGGGATTCGACAATCTAGTTGTTTATCCTTGGCAGCCTCTCATATGGGGAAATGTAGTCTAGTGCTTCCTGAGCGATAGTAGTCCGCTACAGCCCGGTTCACCGAAGTCCTGCTAGCCCAGCACTACTGCTCTGGACACTTGACTGGCCGGCATGTGTTTCACTTCGTTCCTATGTCTGTCCCTTCGGGGAAATGTCACGCAGTGACATCCGGAGTCCTGCCTAGCCTGCTACAGCCCGGGTTCCCTGGAGTCCTGTTAGCCCAATGCTACAGCCCGGATTCACTCGTTGATGACCGACATGTTCGATGTGATTCATGTATGCCTGTCTCCATAGGTCTATGCCGCTTTGGGTTCACGACTAGCCATGTCGGCTCGGGTTCTCTGTCATATGGATGCTAGCGACACTATCATATACGTGAGCCAAAAGGCGCAAATGGTCCCGGGCCATGGTAAGGCGACACCCGTGGAATACCGTGCGTGAGGCCGCAATGTGATATGAGGTGTTACCGGCTAGATCGATGTGACTTGGAATCGTGGTCCTAACACAATCTCTAGGGCTCGACACAAAGAGCCGGTTTACCGGCGACTCCCTCGTGATCATAATGAGACCTAGCCTCAAACAGCATGTAGGGTTGTTACCGGATGATGTTTCCCGGGGCCCGAAGCTGTCTAAATCCTTGTCTTGTGTTGCGTCTCTCGATTCCGCTCAACCCCTCTCAAGCTACCACATAGATGCGTTGGCCTCGCGACTAAGTCCTCACACTAGGACATCTGCCGTGACAATTCCACGACATGTAGCATGCACGTATGGTGAACTGTTATGTGATGAAGTCGGAGCATGATTAATCTATTGACTGTCTTCCTCATGAGTGGCGGTCGGGGATGCGCGTAGTACTTTGTTTTGATAACTAATAAATTTTTGCAATAAGTATGTGAGTTCTTTATGACTAATGTTGAGTCCATGGATTATACACACTCTCACCCTTCCACCATTGCTAGCCTCTCTAATACCGCGCAACTTTCGCCGGTACCATAAACCCACCATATATCTTCCTCAAAACAGCCACCATACCTACCTATTATGGCATTTCCATAGCCATTCCGAGATATATTGCCATGCAACTTTCCACCGTTCTGTTTATTATAACACGCTTCATCATTGTCATATTGCTTTGCATGATCATGTAGTTGACATCGTATTTGTGGCAAAACCACCGTTCATAATTCTTTCATACATGTCACTCATGCATCATTGCACATCCCGGTACACCACCGGAGGCATTCATATAGAGTCATATCTTGTTCTAAGTATCGAGTTGTAATTCTGGAGTTGTAAGTAAATAAAAGTGTGATGATCATCATTATTAGAGCATTGTCCCAGTGAGGAAAGGATGATGGAGACTATGATTCCCCCACAAGTCGGGAGGAGACTCCGGACGAAAAAAAAGAGGCCATAAAAAAGAGAAGGCCCAAATAAAAAATGAGAGAAAAAGAGAGAAGGGACAATGCTACTATCCTTTTACCACACTTGTGCTTCAAAGTAGCACCATGATCTTCATGATAGAGAGTCTCCTATGTTGTCACTTTCATATACTAGTGGGAATCTTTCATTATAGAACTTGGCTTGTATATTCCAATGATGGGCTTCCTCAAAATGCCCTAGGTCTTCGTGAGCAAGCGAGTTGGATGCACGCCCACTTATTTCCTTTTGTTGAGCTTTCATACACTTATAGCTCTAGTGCATCTGTTGCATGGCAATTCCTACTCACTCAAATTGATATCTATTGATGGGCATCTCCATAGCCCGTTGATACGCCTAGTTGATGTGAGACTATCTTCTCCTTTTTGTCTTCTCCACAACCACCATTCTATTGCACATATAGTGTATGTTCATGGCTCACGCTCATGTATTGTGTGAAGATTGAAAAAGTTTGAGAACATCAAAAGTATGAAACAATTGCTTGGCTTGTCATCGGGGTTGTGCATGATTTAAATATTTTGTGTGGTGAAGATAGAGCATAGCCAGACTATATGGTTTTGTAGGGATAGCTTTCTTTGGCAATGTTATTTTGAGAAGACATGATTACTTGGTTAGTATGCTTGAAGTATTTTTATTTTTATGTCAATATTAAACTTTGGTCTTGAATCTTATGGATCTGAATATTCTTGCCACAATAAAGAGAACTACATGGATAAATATGTTAGGTAGCATTCCACATCAAAAGTTCTGTTTTTATCATTTACCTACTCGAGGACGAACATGAATTAAGCTTGGGGATGTTGATACGTCTCCAATGTATCTATAATTTTTGATTGTTCCATGCTATTATATTAGCAACCTTGGATGTTTTATATGCTATTTTATATGATTTTTGGACTAACCTATTAACCCAGAGCCCTGTGCCAGTTTCTGTTTTTCCCTTGTTTCAGTGTTTCGCGGAAAAGGAATATCAAACGGAGTCCAAACGGAATGAAACCTTCGAAAAAGTTATTTTTGGAAAGAAAGGAATACAGGAGACTTGGAGTGCATGTCAGGGGATCAATGAGGAAGCCATGAGGCAGGGGGGCGCGCCCACCCCCCTGGGCGCGCCCTCCACCCTCGTGGGCCCCTCGTGTCTCCCCTGATGTATTTATTCCGCCTATATATATCCATATACCCTAAAACGATCGGGGAGTAGAATAGATCGGGAGTTCCACCGCCAGAAGCCTCCGTAGCCACCGAAAACCAATCTAGACCCATTCCGGCACCCTGCCGGAGGGGGCAATCCCTCTCTGGTGACCATCTTCATCATCCCGGTGCTCTCCATGACGAGGAGGGAGTAGTTCTCCCTCGGGGCTGAGGGTATGTACCAGTAGCTATGTATTTGATCTCTCTCTCTCTCTCTCTCGTGTTCTTGATTTGGCACGATCTTGATGTATCGCGAGCTTTGCTATTATAGTTGGATCTTATGTTTCTTCTCCCCCTCTACTATCTTGTAATGGATTGAGTTTCCCCTTCAAAGTTATCTTATCGGATTGAGTCTTTAAATATTTGGGAACACTTGATGTATGTCTTGCCGTGCGTATCTGTGGTGACAATGGGATATCACATGATTCACTTGATGTATGTTTTGGTCATCAACTTGCGGGTTCCGCCCATGAACCTATGCATAGGGGTTGGCACACTTTTTCGTCGTGATTCTCCGGTAGAAACTTTGGGGCACTCTTTGAGGTTCTATATGTTGGTTGAATAGATGAATCTGAGATTGTGTGATGCATATCGTATAATCATACCCACGGATACTTGAGGTGACATTGGAGTATCTAGGTGACATTAGGGTTTTGGTTGATTTGTGTCTTAAGGTGTTATTTTAGTACGAACTCTAGGGTTGTTTGTGACACTTATAGGAATAGCCCAATGGATTGATTGGAAAGAATAACTTTGAGGTGGTTTCTGTTGGAAATATGCCCTAGAGGCAATAATAAAATGGTTACTATTATATTTATGATAATTGTCTATTGTTCATGCTACAATTGTGTTATCCGGAAATCGTAATACATGTGTGAATACATAGACCACAACACATCCCTAGTGAGCCTCTAGTTGACTAGCTCGTTGATCAAAAGATAGTCATGGTTTCCTCACTATGGACATTAGATGTCATTGATAACGGGATCACATCATTAGGAGAATGATGTGATGGACAAGACCCAATCCTAAGCATAGCTCAAAGATCGTGTAGTTCGTTTGCTATAGCTTTTCTGAATGTCAAGTATCATTTCCTTAGACCATGAGATTGTGCAACTCCCGGATACCGTAGGAGTGCTTTGGGTGTGCCAAACGTCACAACGTAACTGGGTGACTATAAAGGTACACTACAGGTATCTCCGAAAGTGTCTGTTGGGTTGGCACGAATCGAGACTGGGATTTGTCACTCCGTATGACGGAAAGGTATCTCTGGGCCCACTCGGTAATGCATCATCATAATGAGCTCAATGTGGCCAAGTGGTTGATCACGGGATCATGCATTACGGTACGAGTAAAGTGACTTGCCGGTAACGAGATTGAACGAGGTATTGGGATTCCGACGATCGAGTCTCGGGCAAGTAACGTACCAATTGACAAAGGGAATTGTATACGGGATTGATTGAATCCTCGATATCATGGTTCATCCGTTGAGATCATCGAGGAGCATATGGGAGCCAACATGGGTATCCAGATCCCGCTGTTGGTTATTGATCGGAGAGTCGTCTCGGTCATGTCTGCGTGTCTCCCGAACCTGTAGGGTCTACACACTTAAGGTTCGGTGACGCTAGGGTTGTTGAGATATTAGCATACGGTAACCCGAAAGTTGTTCGGAGTCCCGGATGAGATCCCGGACGTCACGAGGAGTTTTGGAATGGTCCAGAGGTGAAGATTTATATATAGGAAGTCAAGTTTCGGCCATCGGGAAGGTTTCAGGGGTAATCGGTATTGTACCGGGACCACCGGAAGGGTCTCGGGGGTCCACCGGCTGGGGCCACCTATCTCGGAGGGCCCCATGGGCTGAAGTGGGAGGGGAACCAGCCCCTAGTGGGCTGGTGCGCCCCCCCATGGGCCTCCCCTGCGCCTAGGGTTGGAAACCCTAGGGGTGGGGGCGCCCCACTTGGCTTGGGGGGCACTCCACCCCCCTTGGAGATTCAATCTCCTAGGGCCGGCGCCCCCTTAGGGGTCCTATATATAGTGGGGGGAGGGAGGGCAGCCGCACCCTAGCCCCTGGTGCCTCCCTCTCCCTCCTGTGACACTACTCCCTCTCCCTGAGCTTGGCGAAGCCCTGCCGAGATCACCGTTGCTTCCACCACCACGCCGTCGTGCTGCTGGATCTTCATCAACCTCTCCTTCCCCCTTGCTGGATCAAGTTGGAGGAGACGTCTTCCCAACCGTACGTGTGTTGAACGCGGAGGTGTCGTCCGTTCGGCGCTAGGTCATCGGTGATTTGGATCACGACGAGTACGACTCCATCAACCCCGTTCTCTTGAACGCTTCCGCGCGCGATCTACAAGGGTATGTAGATGCACTCCCCTCTCCTTTGTTGCTAGATGACTCCATAGATTGATCTTGATGATGCGTAGAAAATTTTAAAATTCTGCTACGTTCCCCAACAGTGGTATCAGAGCTAGGTCTATGCGTAGTTTCTATGCACGAGTAGAACACAAAGCAGTTGTGGGCGTGGATATTGTCAATTTGCTTGCCGTTACTAGTCTTATCTTGATTCGACGGCATCGTGGGATGAAGCGGCCCAGACCGACCTTACACGTACGCTTACGTGAGACTGGTTCCATCGACTGACATGCACTAGTTGCATAAGGTGGCTAGCGGGTGTCTGTCTCTCCCACTTTAGTTGGATCGGATTCGATGAAAAGGGTCCTTATGAAGGGTAAATAGAAATTGGCATATCACGTTGTGGTTTTGGCGTAGGTAAGAAACGTTCTTGCTAGAAACCTATAGCAGCCACATAAAAACTTGCAACAACAATTAGAGGAGGTCTAACTTGTTTTTGCAGCATGTGCCGTGTGATGTGATATGGCGAAAAGGATGTGATGAATGATATATGTGATGTATGAGATTGATCATGTTCTTGTAATAGGAATCACGACTTGCATGTCGATGAGTATGACAACCGGCAGGAGCCATAGGAGTTGTCTTTATTTATTTATGACCTGCGTGTCAACATAAATGTCATGTAACTGTTGGGGAACGTAGCATAATTCAAAATTTTCCTACGTGTCACCAAGATCAATCTATGGAGTCATCTAGCAACGAGGGAGGAGTGGATCTACATACCCTTGTAGATCGCGTGCGGAAGCGTTCAAGAGAACGGGGTTGATGGAGTCGTACTCGTCGTGATCCAAATCACCGATGATCCTAGCGCCGAACGGACGGCACCTCCGCGTTCAACACACGTACGGAGCAGCGATGTCTCCTCCTTCTTGATCCAGCAAGGGGGGAGGAGAGGTTGACGGAGATCCAGCAGCACAACGGCGTGGTGGTGGAAGTAGCAGGATTCCAACAGGGCTTCGCCAAGCGCTGCGGGAGGAGGGAGATGTGTCATGGGAGGGAGAGGGAGGTGCCAGGGCTTAGGTATGGTTGCCCTCCCTTCCCACCCACTATATATAGGGCCAAGGGATAGGGGGAGGGCGCATCCTTGCCCCTTCCTCCAAGGAAGGGTGCGGCCAAGGGGGGAGGAGTCCATCCTCCCCAAGGCACCTCGGAGGTGCCTTCCCCCTTTAGGACTCTCCCCTCCTCTTGTCCCTTTGGCGCATGGGCCTCTAGGGGCTGGTGCCCTTGGCCCATGTAGTCCAAGGCGCACCCCCTACAGCCCATGTGGCCCCCGGGGCAGGTGGCCCCACCCGGTGGACCCCCGGGACCCTTCCGGTGGTCCCGGTACAATACCGGTGACCCCGAAACTTGTCCCGATAGCCTAAATAGCACTTCCTATATATAATTCTTTACCTCCGGACCATTCCGGAACTCCTCGTGATGTCCGGGATCTCATCCGGGACTCCTAACAACTTTCGGGTTACCGCATACTAATATCTCTATAACCCTAGCGTCACCGAACCTTAAGTGTGTAGACCCTACGGGTTCGGGAGACATGCAGACATGACCGAGACGACTCTCTGGTCAATAACCAACAGCGGGATCTGGATACCCATGTTGGCTCCCACATGTTCCACGATGATCTCATCGGATGAACCACGATGTCAAGGACTTAATCAATCCCGTATACAATTCCCTTTGTCTATCGGTACGATACTTGCTCGAGATTCGATCGTCGGTATCCCGATACCTTGTTCAATCTCATTACCGGCAAGTCTCTTTACTCGTTTCGTAACACATCATCCCGTGATCAACTCCTTGATCACATTTTGCACATTATGATGATGTCCTACCGAGTGGGCCCAGAGATACCTCTCCGTTTACACGGAGTGACAAACCCAGTCTCGATTCGTGCCAACCCAACAGACACTTTCGGAGATACCTGTAGTGTACCTTTATAGCCACCCAGTTACGTTGTGACGTTTGGCACACCCAAAGTATTCCTACGGTATCCGGGAGTTGCACAATCTCATGGTCTAAGGAAATGATACTTGACATTAGAAAAGCTTTAGCATACGAACTACATGATCTTTGTGCTAGGCTTAGGATTGGGTCTTGTCCATCACATCATTCTCCTAATGATGTGATCCCGTTATCAACGACATCCAATGTCCATGGTCAGGAAACCGTAACCATCTATTGATCAACGAGCTAGTCAACTAGAGGCTTACTAGGGACATGGTGTTGTCTATGTATCCACACATGTATCTGAGTTTCCTATCAATACAATTCTAGCATGGATAATAAACGATTATCATGAACAAGGAAATATAATAATAACTATTTATTATTGTCTCTAGGGCATATTTCCAACAGTCTCCCACTTGCACTAGAGTCAATAATCTAGTTCACATCGTCATGTGATTAACACTCACAGGTCACATCGCCATGTGACCAACATCCAAAGAGTTTACTAGTGTCACTAAACTAGTTCACATCATCATGTGATTAAGACTCAATGAGTTCTGGGTTTGATCATGTTTTGCTTGTGAGAGAGGTTTTAGTCAACGGGTCTGAATCTTTCAGATCCGTATGTACTTCGCAAATCTCTATGTCATCTTGTAGATGCAACTACTATGCCACATTTGGAGCTATTCCAAATAACTATTCTACTATACGAATCCAGTTTACTACTCAGAATAATCTGGATTAGTGTCAAAGTTTGCATTGGCATAACCCTTTACGACGAACTCTTTTACCACCTCCATAATCGAGAAAATTCCTTAGTTCACTAGTTACTAAGGATAACTTTGACCGCTGTCTTGTGATCCATTCTTGGATCACTCTTGTACCCCTTGACTGACTCATGGCAAGGCACATTTTAGGTGCGGTACACAGCATAGCATACTTTAGGGCCTATGTCTTAAGCATAGGGGACAACCTTCGTCCTTTCTCTCTATTCTGCCGTGGTCGAGCTTTAAGTCTTAACTTCATACCTTACAACTCAGGCAAGAACTCCTTCTTTGACTGATCCATCTTGAACACCTTCAAGATCATGTCAAGGTATGTGCTCATTTGAAAGTACCATTAAGTGTTTTGATCTATCCTTATAGATCTTGATGCTCAATGTTCAAGTAGCTTAATCTAGGCTTTCCATTGAAAAACACTTTCCAAATAACCCTATATGCTTTCCAGAAATTCTACGTCATTTCTGATCAACAATATGTCAATAACATATATTCATCAGAAATTCTATAGTGCTCCCACTCACTTCTTTGGAAATACAAGTTTCTCATAAACTTTGTATAAACCCAAAATCTTTGATCATCTCATCAAAGCGTACATTCCAACTCCGAGATGCTTACTCCAGTCCCTAGAAGGATTGCTGGAGCTTTGCATGCTTATTAGCATCTTTCAGGATTGACAAAACCTTCTGGTTGTATCACATACAACCTTTCCTCAAGAAAATCATCGAGGAAACAATGTTTTAACATCCTATCTGCAAGATTTCATAAATAATGCAGTAATCGCTAATATAATTCCAACAGACTCTTAGCATCGCTACGAGTGAGAAAGTCTCATTGTAGTCAACTCCTTGAACTTGTCGGAAAACATCTTAACGACAAGTCGAGCTTTCTTAATGGTGACATTTACCATCATTGTCCGTCTTCCTTTTAAAATCCATCTATACTCAACAGCCTCACGACCATCGAGCTGTTTTGTCAAAGTCTACACTTTGTTTCCATACATGGATCCTCTCTCGGATTTTATGGCCTCGAGCCATTTATCAAAATCCGGGCCCACCATCGCTTCTCCATAGCTCGTAGGTTCATTGTTGTCTAGCAACATGACTTCCAAGACAGGATTGCGTACCACTCTGAAGTAGTACGCATCCTTGTCATCCCACGAGGTTTGGTAGTGACTTGATCTGAAGTTTCATGATCACTATCATAAGCTTCCACTTCAATTGGTGTAGGTGCCACAGGAACAACTCATGTGCCCTGCCACACACTAGTTGAAGAGACGGTTCAATAACCTCATCAAGTCTCCACCATCCTCCCACTCAATTCTTCCGAGAGAAACTTTTCCTCGAGAAAGGACCAGATTCTAGAAACAATCCCTTATTGCTTTCGGATCTGAGACAGGAGGTATACCCAACTGTTTTGGGTGTCCTATGAAGATGCATTTATCCGCTTTGGGTTCGAGCTTATCAGCCTGAAACTTTTTCACATAAGCGTCCCAGCCTCAAACTTTTAAGAAATGACAGCTTAGGTTTCTCTAAACCATAGTTCATACGGTGTCATCTCATCGGAATTACGTGGTGCCCTCTTTAAAGTGAATGTGGTTGTCTCTAATGCCTAACCCATAAACTATCATGGTAATTCGATAAGAGACATCATGGTATGCATCATATCCAATAGGGTGCAGTTATGATGTTCGGACACACCATCACACTATGGTGTTCCAGGCTGTATTAGTTGTGAAACAATTTCCAAAATGTCTTAATTCTGTGCCAAACTCATAATTCAGATATTCATCTCTATGATCATATCATAGATCTTTTATCCTCTTGTCACGACGATCTTTCAACTTCACCCTGAAATTACTTGAACCTTTCAATAATTCAGACTCATGATTCATCGAGTAAATATACTCAACATCTACTCAAATCATCTGTGAAGTAAGAACATAACGATATCCACTACATGCCTCAGCACTCATTGGACTGCATACATCAAAATGTATTACTTCCAACAAGTTGCTTTCTAGTTCCATTTTACTGAAAACGAGGCTTTCAGTCATCTTGCCCATGTGGTATGATTTGCATGTCTCAAGTGATTCAAAATCAAGTGAGTCCAAATGGTCCATTTGCATGGAGTTTCTTCATGCATATACACCAATAGACATGGTTCGCATGTCTCAAACTTTTCAAAAATGAGTGAGCCCAAAGATCCATCAACATGGAGCTTCTTCATGCGTTTTATACCGATATGACTTACGTGGCAGTGCCACAAGTAGGTGGTACTATCATTACTATCTTATATCTTTTGGCATGAACATGTGTATCACTACGATCGAGATTCAATAAACCATTCATTTTAGGTGCAAGACCATTGAAGGTATTATTCAAATAAACAGAGTAACCATTATTCTCCTTAAATGAATAACCGTATTGCGATAGACATAATCCAATCATGTCTATGCTCAACGCAAACACCAATCTTGATGGTAGAGGGAGCGTACGATATTTGATCAACCTTGGAAATACTTCCAACACATATCGTCATCTCACCTTTTAGCTAGTCTCCGTTTATTCCGTAGCTTTTATTTCGAGTTACTAACACTTAGCAACCGAACCGGTATCTAATACCCTGGTGCTACTAGGAGTACTAGTAAAGTACACATTAATACAATGTATATCCAATATACTTCTACCGACCTTGCCAGCCTTCTTATCTACCAAGTATCTAGGGTAATTCTGCTCCAGTGGCTGTTCCCCTTATTACAGAAGCACTTAGTCTCGGGTTTGGGTTCAACTTTGGGGTTCTTCATTAGAGCAGCAGCTGATTTGCCGTTTAATGAAGTATCCCTTCTTGCCCTTGCCCTTCTTGAAACTAGTGGTTTCACCAACCATCAACAATTGATGCTCCTTCTTGATTTCTACTTTTGTGGTGTCAAACATCGCGAATATCTCAACGATCATCATATATGTCCCTGATATATTATAGTTCATCACGAAGCTCTAGCAGCTCGGTGGTAATGACTTTGGAGAACCATCACTATTTCATCTGGAAGATCAACTCCCACTCGATTCAAGCGATTGTTGTACTCAGACAATCTGAGCACAAGTTCAACAATTGAGCTTTTCTCCCTTAGTTCGCAGGCTAAGAAAATCGTCGGAGGTCTTATACCTCTTGACGTGGGCACGAGCCTGAAATCCCAATTTCAGCCCTCGGAACATCTCATATGTTTCGCGATGTTTCAAAAATGTCTTTGGTGCCTCAATTCTAAACCATTTAACTGAACTATCACGTAGTTATCAAAATGTGTATGTCAGATGTTCGCAACATCCACAGACGACGTTCGAGGTTCAGCACACTGAGCGGTGCATTAACGACATAAGCCTTCTATGAAGCAATGAGGACAATCCTCAGTTTACGGACCTAGTCCGCATAATTGCTACTGTCAACTTTCAACTAAATTTTCTCTAGGAACATATCTAAACAATAGAACTGAAGCGCGAGCTACAACATAATTTGCGAAGACCTTTTGACTATGTTCAGGATAAATAAGTTCATCTTATGAACTCCCACTCAGATAGACATCCCTCTAGTCATCTAAGTGATTACATGATCCGAGTCAACTAGGCCGTGTCCGATCATCACGTGAGACGGACTAGTCAACATCGGTGAACATCTTCATGTTGATCGTATCTACTATATGACTCATGCTCGACCTTTCGGTCTCTTGTGTTCCGAGGCCATGTCTGTACATGCTAGGCTCGTCAAGTCAACCTAAGTGTTTTGCGTGTGTAAATCTGTCTTACACCCGTTGTATGTGAACGTTAGAATCTATCACACCCGATCATCACGTGGTGCTTCGAAACAACAAACTGTCGCAACGGTGCACAGTTAGGGGGAACACTTTCTTGAAATTATTATGAGGGATCATTTTATTAACTACCGTCGTTCTAAGTAAACAAGATGCAAAAACATGATAAACATCACATGCAATCAAACAGTGACATGATATGGCCAATATCATATTGCTCCTTTTGATCTCCATCTTCGGGGCTCCATGATCATTATCGTCATCGGCATGACACCATGATCTCCATCATCATGATCTCCATCATTGTGTCTTCATGAAGTTGTCTCGCCAACTATTACTTCTACTACTATGGCTAACACTTTAGCAAGTAAAGTAATTACATGACGTTTATGTTGACACACAGGTCATAAATAAATTAAGACAACTCCTATGGCTCCTGCCGGTTGTCATACTCATCGACATGCAAGTCGTGATTCCTATTACAAGAACATGATCAATCTCATACATCACATATATCATTCATCACATCCTTTTGGCCATATCACATCACATAGCATACCCTGCAAAAACAAGTTAGACGTCCTCTAATTGTTGTTTGCATGTTTTACGTGGCTGCTATGGGTTTCTAGCAAGGACCCTTTTCATCGAATCCGATCCGACTAAAGTGGGAGAGACAGACACCCGCTAGCCACCTTATGCAACTAGTGCACGTCAGTCGGTGGAACCAGTCTCACGTAAGAGTACGTGTAAGGTCGGTCCGGGCCGCTTCATCCCACAATGCCGCCGAATCAAGATTGGACTAGTAACGGTAAGCATATTGAACGAAATCAACGCCCACAACTACTTTGTGTTCTACTCGTGCTTAGAAACTACGCATAGACCTAGCTCATGATGCCAATGTTGGGGAACGTAGCATAATTCAAAATTTTCCTACGTGTCACCAAGATCAATCTATGGAGTCATCTAGCAACGAGGGAGGAGTGGATCTACATACCCTTGTAGATCGCGTGCGGAAGCGTTCAAGAGAACGGGGTTGATGGAGTCGTACTCGTCGTGATCCAAATCACCGATGATCCTAGCACCGAACGGACGGCACCTCCGCGTTCAACACACGTACGGAGCAGCGACGTCTCCTCCTTCTTGATCCAGCAAGGGGGGAGGAGAGGTTAACGGAGATCCAGCAGCACAACGGCGTGGTGGTGGAAGTAGCGGGATTCCAACAGGGCTTCGCCAAGCGCTGCGGGAGCAGGGAGATGTGTCATGGGAGGGAGAGGGAGGTGCCAGGGCTTAGGTATGGTTGCCCTCCCTTCCCCCACTATATATAGGGCCAAGGGATAGGGGGAGGGCGCAGCCTTGCCCCTTCCTCCAAGGAAGGGTGCGGCCAAGGGGGGGGAGGACTCCATCCTCCACAAGGCACCTCGGAGGTGCCTTCCCCCTTTAGGACTCTCCCCTCCTCTTGTCCCTTTGGCGCATGGGCCTCTAGGGGCTGGTGCCCTTGGCCCATGTAGGCTAAGGCGCACCCCCTACATCCCATGTGGCCCCCGGGGCAGGTAGCCCCACCCGATGGACCCCGGGACCCTTCCGGTGGTCCCGGTACAATACCGGTGACCCCGAAACTTGTCCCGATAGCCGAAATAGCACTTCCTATATATAACTCTTTACCTCCGGACCATTCCGGAACTCCTCGTGACGTCCGCGATCTCATCCGGGACTCCGAACAACTTTCGGGTTACCGCATACTAATATCTCTATAACCCTAGCATCACCGAACCTTAAGTGTGTAGACCCTACGGGTTCGGGAGACATGCATACATGACCGAGACGACTCTCCGGTCAATAACCAACAGCGGGATCTGGATACCCATGTTGGCTCCCACATGTTCCACGATGATCTCATCGGATGAACCACGATGTCAAGGACTTAATCAATCCCGTATACAATTCCCTTTGTCTATCGGTACGATACTTTCCCGAGATTCGATCGTCGGTATCCCGATACCTTGTTCAATCTCGTTACCGGCAAGTCTCTTTACTCGTTTCGTAACACATCATCCCGTGATCAACTCCTTGATCACATTGTGCACATTATGATGATGTCCTACCGAGTGGGCCCAGAGATACCTCTCCGTTTACACGGAGTGACAAATCCTAGTCTCGATTCGTGCCAACCCAACAGACACTTTCGGAGATACCTGTAGTGTACCTTTATAGCCACCCAGTTACGTTGTGACATTTGGCACACCCAAAGTATTCCTACGGTATCCGGAAGTTGCACAATCTCATGGTCTAAGGAAATGATACTTGACATTAGAAAAGCTTTAGTATACGAACTACATGATCTTTGTGCTAGGCTTAGGATTGGGTCTTGTCCATCACATCATTCTCCTAATGATGTGATCCCGTTATCAACAACATCCAATGTCCATGGTCAGGAAACCGTAACCATCTATTGATCAACGAGCTAGTCTACTAGAGGCTTACTAGGGACATGGTGTTGTCTATGTATCCACACATTATCTGAGTTTCCTATCAATACAATTCTAGCATGGATAATAAACGATTATCATGAACAAGGAAATATAATAATAACTATTTATTATTGCCTCTTTCCAACAGTAATTACTTTACTTTATTGCTAAAGCATTAGCCATAGTAGTAGAAGTAATAGATGACGAGACAACTTAAAGAAGACACGATGATGGAGATCATGATGATGGAGATCATGGTGTCATGCCGGTGACAACGATGATCATGAAGCCCCGAAGATGGAGATCAAAAGGAGCAAATGATATTGGCCATATCATGTCACTATTTGATTGCATGTGATGTTTATTATGTTTTACATCTTATTTGCTTAGAACGATGGTAGCTTAAATAAGGTGATCCCTCGTAATAATTTCAAGAAAGTGTTCCCCCTAACTGTGCACCATTGCGAAGGTTCATTGTTTCGAAGCACGACGTGATGATCGGGTGTGATAGATTCTAACGTTCGAATACAACGGGTGTAAGCCAGATTTACACACGCAATACACTTAGGTTGACTTGACGAGCCTAGCATGTACAGACATGGCCTCGGAACACGAAAGACCAAAAGGTCGAGCATGAGTCGTATAGAAGATACGATCAACATGAAGATGTTCACCGATGTTGACTAGTCCGTCTCACGTGATGATCGGACACGGCCTAGTTGACTCGGATCATGTTTCACTTAGATGACTAGAGGGATGTCTATCTGAGTGGGAGTTCATTGAATAATTTGATTAGATGAACTTAATTATCATGAACTTAGTTGTGACGCCCGGATAATTAGGCTACAGTAATCCCACGTTAACGATGCCACGTCACCACGGTTACTGTTGTTAAATCTCGTATTAGTTCAAAACTGATTCAAATTCAAATTTAAAATAAAGTCAAACATTAAAAGTTTTCAAAAGTTAAAACTATAATGTTCTCAATGTGACAAATAAATCATAAGTAATTATGGTGGAGGATCCACATTATTATAAAATAATTAGAGGCACTAAAATAAATAAAACAATGACCGAAACAATAACTTAAATGTCTTTTTAATTAATAGAAAATGCAAGGTACTTTACTTTTGTCCCAAACTTTTTGTGGGAACAGTTGATTTTACAAATCTAATTGAGGGGTGAGTTTCACTTCTTCTAAAAAATATAAACTATTAAATAAGAAAAAGAAAACAGTAAAGAAGAAATAAAAACGGAAAAGGAACAAATGAAAGAAAGACAAATGAAAACAAATCAAAAGAAAAGAACACCCCCTGGGCTCCGGCCCAGCAGGCCATCAACCCCACTGGGCCAACCCACCAGGCCCAACCGGCCAGCCCCCCCCCCAATTCCCTTATCCCCCATCGGTGAGACCCCGAACCGCCACCGACACCCCACGACCCCCACTC